>NC_037689.1:52499849-52530259 GCF_003255815.1 Theropithecus gelada
TTTTTTTTTTTTTTTTTTTTTTTTTTTTTTGAGACAGAGTCTCGCTCTTGTTCCCCAGGCTGGAGTGCAGTGGTGCAATCTCGGCTCACTGCAACCTCCACCTCCCGGCTTCAAGCAATTCTCCTGCCTCAGCCTCCTGAGCAGCTGGAACTACAGGCGCTCGCCACCACACCCAGCTAATTTTTGTGTTTTTAGTAGAGACAGGGTTTCACCATGTTGACCAGGCTGGTCTTAAACTCCTGACTTCAGGTGATCCAGCCGCCTCAGCCTCCCAAAGTACTGGGATTACAGGCGTGAGCCACTGTGCCCAGCCACAATTTTTTTTTTAATAGTATCTTTGTTCCTGTTTTTTCTATTACTCATAATTAAATAGATTATATTCTCCTGAGGTCAGCTATTTCTAGTACATTCCTATGGCACAGAAGTAAGGCTGGATAATGGGCAAGGGCAACATCACAAATCAAAGGCTAAATCTCTGCTACTACCATAAGGACAAATTACTTCCTACAACTATGATTCACCTTTGTGATCCGTTGTGCAGCCCCAGCTCCTTTACTTCTCTGACCCACATTGGGCCTTTTGAGCTTCTGCTACCAACCAAGCCAATTGATGCATTTCCTGCATCTATGGTTACAAACAGTGAGTATCACTTTAGCACATCCAAGTAAGTCCTTCACCTTCTTTCAGTATATTTTTTCTGGAATTTTCTGAGATCTTCCTCTATTGGCTCTTCTCATCATTCTCAATGACTTATTCTGTTCACTACCTCCTGTACAGCTTATACTCAGTCTCAGCTTCATGTGATAGGCTCACATAAATGCATATAAATATAATGCATATACAAAAATATATTGACATAATGTATTTTGGAATATGAAGATTATTTGTCTCCTGGTTTCATTCAAAATGGGGTTTGTTCAATATTTTCTCCCCTTCTTGCTTTTTAAATATTTTCAGGAGGAAACAGAGAAAGACATTCACACTATTATTTTTCAAACACTAATTGAGTCATCTTACATGCCAGGCTGATCACAATGCAATTAAAAATGAATATGACGCTATCCCAGGCCTCAACTTGTTCCCAATCCTGTACATGGACTGTCAGTGCAACATGGGTAAAACCATTAGACTTCTCTAACCTTCAATTTTCCACATATGGAATCAAGATATTTAAATATTTTAGTATATAACATATATAAGATATACTGTAGATGGATAAAATATTGTAAATTAATTTATACACATGTTGAGAGATGATTCTTTTATTTATTTAGGAGGATTTAAAGAATTTAGTTATCTAAATGCCAGTTAATATGTAGGAGAATAAGGAAACCCCAATAAGAAAGAACAACTGTTTTTCACACTTGCTTAATACAGACAAGAGGCAATTGGTTTAAATTAGAGTAGAAGTTTTTAGTAGTTACATATTACAAAAAATTATTTCACTTTTTATACTTTATTTTTTAATTGATACGTAATCATTATACGTATTTATGGGGAACATAGTGATATTTCAATACATATAATGTATAGTGACCAGATCAGAGTAATTAGTACATCGATCATCTCAAACATTTATCATTTATTTCTGTTGGGAACATTTAACACCCTCCTTCTAGCTATTTGAACCTATATAATATATTATTGTTAACTATAGCCATCCTACAGTAGTATAGAACACTGAAACTTATTCCTCATATAGCTATAATTTTGTATCTTTTAAAAATTTTTTTAAAGGTTGAAAGATATTAGAAGTTGTTTCGAAGAGTTTTCAGAAATGACTTGACAATTTCATGAGTTGTTTTCAGTCTGGTCTTGCCTGAAGATGTGGACTGGATGGTTTTTCAGTATCCCAATAGTTATGTGAGTTTAGGATAATATAAAGGAACACTTCTATTTTTTTTTTTTTTTTTTTTCTTGCTCTGTTGCCCAGGCTGGAGTGCAGTGGTGCAATCTTGGCTCACTGCAACCTCTGCCTCCCAGGTTGACGCAATCCTCCTACCTCAGCCTCCCAAGTAGCTGGGACTACAGGCGCCTGCCACCAGGTCCAGCTAATTTTTTTGTATTTTTGGTAGAGATGGGGTTTCACCATATTGGCCAGGCTGATCTCAAACTGCTGACCTCAGGTGATCCACCTGCCCCAGCCTCACAAAGTACTGGGATTACAGGTGTGAGGGAACACTTCTTTTTATACTTCCTAGGTTCTTCCATATTTCCTTTGCAAAATCAGTTTTATTAAAGTATAATTGGCATTTTTCTTTCTCCTTTTAGTTGATATACAAAAATTGTACATACGTATGGGATACAGAGTGAACCTGTGATACCTGTGTATAATGGGCAATGACCAAATCAAGGTAATTAGCACATCCATCACCTCAAATATTTACCATTTATTGTGCTGGGAACATTCAAAATCCCCTCTTCTAGGTCTCTGAAAATGTACGATAAATTATTGTTAACTACGTTCACCCTACAGTGCTATATAGTGCTGGAACCTATTCCTCCTATCTAGCTGTAATTTTGCATCCATTAACCAACCTCTCCCTATCCTCCTTCCCACCCTTCCCAGTCTCTAATAACCACAATTTACTGTCTACTTCTATGAGCTTAACTTTTCCTAGCTCCCACATATGAGTGAGAACATGCATTTTTATCTTTCTGTGCCTGGCTTATTTCACTTAACATAGTGTCCTCCAAGCTCATCCATGTTGCCACAAATGACAGGATTTCATTTGTTTTATGGCTGAAGAGTATTCTATTGTATATATGAGACACATTTTCTTCATTTATCTGTCGTTGGACATTTAGGTTGATTACATATATTGGCTATTGTAAATAGTATTTTAATAAACATGAAGCTGTAGCTATCTGTTGCTGATCTCCTTTTCTTTGGATAAATACCTAGTAGTGGGATTGCTGGATCATATGGCAATTCTATTTTTAGTTTTTTGAGAAATATCCACAGTTTTCCTTAATGTCTTTACTAATTTACAGCCATTTTCTCTGCATTCTCACCAGCATTTGTTATTTTCTGTCTTTTTGATAATAGCTATTCTAACTGACATAAGATGACACCTAATTGTGGTTTTAATTTAAATTTCCCTGGTAATTAGTGACATTGAGCATTTTTTCTTTTTTCTTTTTCTTTTTTTTTTTTTTTTGAGACGGAGTCTTGCTCTATCACCCAGGCTGGAGTGCAGTGGCCAGATCTCGGCTCACTGCAAGCTCCGCCTCCCGGGTTCACGCCATTCTCCTGCCTCAGCCTCCCGAGTAGCTGGGACTACAGGCGCCCGCCACCTCGCCCGGCTAGTTTTTTGTATTTTTTTAGTAGAAACGGGGTTTCACTGTGTTAGCCAGGATGGTCTCGATCTCCTGACCTCGTGATCCGCCCTTCTCGGCCTCCCAAAGTGCTGGGATTACAGGCTTGAGCCACCGCGCCCGGCCCTATTGAGCATTTTTTCATACTTGTTCACCATTTGTTTGCCTTTTACTGAAAAATCTCCATTCATATCCTTTGCCCATTTTAAAATAATAATATTGCTTTTTACTGTTGAGTTGTTTGAATTCCCCGTATATTCTTGATATTAGTCTTTTGGATAATCGACATTTTATAAATTGTGCGTGTTTTAACTGTATAATGTGATAAGTTTGTTTTTTGTTTTTTTTTTTTTAAGTCTGGCTTCATTTATTGAGCATGATGCTCTTGAGATTCATTCATGTTTTTACATCCAACCTTCTTTTGTGACAGCAAAACACTTGGCAACAATTTGGTAAGTTTTAAACACATTACCCAGGTGTGGTGGCTCACACCTGCAATCCCAGGCCAAATTGGGCAGATTGCTGGAGCCCAAGAGTTTGAGACCAGCCTGGGCAACAGGGCAAAACCTCATCTCTACAAAATATATAAAAATTAGACAGGCATTGTGATGCGTGCCTGTGGCCCCAGCTACTCAGGAGGCTAAGGCAGGGGAATCACCTGAGTCTGGGAGGTTGAGGTTTCAGTGAGCTGTGATTACACCACTGCACTTCAGCCTGGGTGACAGAGCGAGACTCTGTCTCAAAACAACAACAACAAAAACATGACTACAATCAAGAAAATGAACATATTCATCCCTCTCAAAAATGATTTATTTGTAAACATCTACAATGGCTAGATGTCACGGAAAGGTTAGATTTTTCACTCAACTGAAGTAATAATTGTATTATAATAATCAAATCTAATCTGAAAAAAAGCATGGACCACCAAACAAGTGGATTTATTGTCATTTGAGATGTCCAGTGAGGTAGGAGTTTTAATTATGGTTCTTGAGTAAAACAGAACAACACGCACACACACATGCACACACATGAGAGATAGAGTGATTATAAGGATCATAGAGTTGGCGGGGTGTGGTGGCTCACGCCTGTAATTCTAGCACGTTGGGAGGCCAAGGCAGGCGGATCACCTGAGGTCAGGAGTTCGAGACCAGCCTGGCTAATACGGTGAAACCCCGTTTCTACTAAAAACACAAAAAATTAGCCGGGCATGGTGACGCACACTTGTAATCTCAGCTACTCAGGAGACTGAGGTGGGAGAATCGCTTGAACCCAGGAGGGAGAGGTTGCAGTGAGCCGAGATCATGCCATTGCACTCCAGCTTGGGCAACAAGAGCGAAATCCCGTAAAAAAAAAAAAAAAAAAAAAAGGATTACACAGTTATGGAGGCTGAGAAGTCCCACAATCTGCCATCTGCAACCTGGAGACCCAAAAAGCTAGCAGTTAGCTCCAGTCCAAGTCTAAAGGCCTGAGACCCAGGAGTGCCTAAGCAAACCTACGCCAAGTGCTTATGCATGAACTATTTATAACTATTTTGAACTAAGAATAATTTGCAGCCCAGCAGTGGTATGTGGACCATGACTTGAGCAGCATTGAATTTGAAAATAAGTAATCTTGTTCTTTTACACACACACTACACAAATATACACACAAAAAATAAGCTCTCATTCTACGAACTTTTCTGTATTGCCACACTGAAGTTTCTAGGTATTTATACCTAAGAGAATATAGGTTTCCCAATCTTCTATCCTTGATGACACAGGGACAAAAACTGGCTTCTTCTATTACTACATTTCCTTTGAGAGTTTTCCTAAGTTTTATAGCTAACAAGAAAAAATGTTATAATTCTAAAAAAGAAAAACAAATAAGTCCTGTCTGTCGTATCACAGTATTTTCCAGAATTACCTTGCAGCAAAAAACACAAAGTCTACCAAAAAATTTAGTTAGACATAAATCTTTGGTTCGTGGAAATCTAAAGTTTTCCTTCTATTGCTTGGGTTCCTAGAAGACACTTTTTCCTCTAGACATGGATATTCCCGTGGTGGGTCTACATATGTTTAACAAGTGGGAGACATAAACTTTGCTATGATCCCATTTTTGTCTTGAAGTTTTTCATTCGTCACTTATATCCCAGCATGTCAAACAGGAACTAACCATTATTACTTATTACTTAGAAATGGAAGAGTAATGGTAATTATGTATATTCTTCCGGCCAACAATTAATTTTCATTTGACTGCAAGTGAGCCACTCATGTTTATTAAACACTGGCTATAACAAAAATAAATAAAATTATTGCACAAGCATCATATATTATTAAACCATTTTTCAATGAACAGCTTTGAGTTTTTAGAATCATTGACTCTTGGACCTAGAAGACACTTTTAAACATTCTATACCACAGTCCAAATTTTTTAAAATCAATATTATAAACAGTACATTATCATTAAAATAATATGGAAAATACAGAAAGACAAAAAAAAATCACATCTAATCCCATTATCTCAATATAATCTCTTTGAGTATTACATGCCCTTTCTTCTAGCTTACTTTTAATGCAAAAGTCATTTGTTTATTAAAAATGTAACAGTAAGTAATACTACATACAATATTGTTTCATGATTTTTCTCTCAATATTAAAACAGAAGTATTTTTCACCGAGTGCGGTGGCTCACTCTTGTTATCCCAGCACTTTGGGAGGCCGAGGCAGGTGGATCACCTGAGGTCGGGAGTTCAAGACCAGCCTGACCAACATGGAGAAACCCCGTCTCTACTAAAAATACAAAATTAGCTGGGGTGGTGGCACATGCCTGTAATCCCAGCTACTCGGGAGGTTGAGGCAGGAGAATCGCTTGAACCCGGGAGGCGGAGGTTGCGGTGAGCTGAGATCGCGCCATTGCACTCCAGCCTGGGCAAAAAGAGCAAAACTCTGTCTCAAAAAAAAAAAAAAAAAAAAAGAAGAAGTATTTTTCTACACTATTACATAATCTTCACAAGTGGCATTTTATATAGTTCTGCAATGCCAAGACCAGCTCGGTCGGTCGTGGAGACCCTAACCCAGCGGTGCTAGCGGAATTAAAGACACACACACAGAAATATGGAATGTGGAGTGGAAAATCAGGGGACTCACAGCCTTCAGAGCTGAGAGCCCCGAACAGAGTTTGACCCACATATTTATTGACAGCAAGCCGGTGATAAGCATTGTTTCTATAGATTGTAGATTAACTAAAAGTATTCCTCACAGGAAATAAAGGGATGGGCCAAAATAAAGGGATGGGCTCTGGCTAGTTATCTGCAGCAGGAACATGTCCTTAAGGTGCAGATCACTCATGCTATTGTTTGTGGTTTAGGAAGGCCTTTAAGTGGTTTTCCACCCTGAGTAGGCCAGGTGTTCCTTGCCCTCATTCTGGTAAATCCACAACCTTCAGCGTGGGCATCATGGCCATCATGAACATGTCACAGTGCTGCAGAGATTTTGTTTGTGGCCAGTTTTGGGGCCAGTTTATGGCCAAATTTGGGGGCCTGTTCCCAACACTACAAAATAATTTATCTAATGCTGTATCACAGATTAAACTTTCTTTTTTATCTTCTTTTAATTAATATTTAATGATACATTAATTTTCATGATCATAAATTACACTGAACTTAATAAATTATGCAAAAAATGATCTTGACTATGCAATGTCGCTTACACTAACTCTTTCATTTTGTATAACTGGTATATTTTTCACTCTATGGGTAGAATAAAAATTAAGTTTAGCCCAACCCGATAACTCCATTAAGTCTTAATTTAAATAATTTAAACTGAGTTTTATTGAAACGGGCCCAGATTTTAGATTTTCCTTGCATCTACTGTTATTTCTAAGAAGTTCACAGGGTTTACTCTACCTCATGGCATTGTGGGAAGAAAATGTTATCCATACCGTGGTATTGATCCGGCCCCATCCTTAGGTGCTCTATTGGCACCTGCTGCTGAAGATTTTGGCTGATGCAACTTGTGGACTGTTCTTCCGGACAACTTGGCTCTGTCTTAGTTCTCAGGGGTGCCTATGAAATCCCTCAAGACGTCTCAGTATGTGTCAGTTGGCTTTAGTAGCATGATAAAATATTTTTAAATTTAGTGGTTTAAAATAACTATCTAGCTCATGATTCTGCTGGGCACTTCATTGTCTGGACCAGGCTCAAGGGATTTCAGTTGGGTTGTTCATGCATTCATGGTTAGTTGGCAGGTCAGTGCATAACCGATTGGCCTCACCATTCAAATGTATGGTGGTTGACAGGTACAACGGGAGTTACTAGCCCATCTACCTTTGGTTATCTGGCAGGCTAGATGGAGGTTTTCATGTCACCACTGAAAAAAAGCAGCTATTCCAAAAGCAGACAGAGGGGAAAACTCTACTGTGCAATTGCTTTTCAAGTCACTTTTCAAGTTTACATAATATTTTCTAATGTCCCATTGGCTAAAGCAAGTGTAGGAGCACACTATTAAAGGGCATGGGTAGATGGAAAGAAATAATTTGTGGCCATTTTTATAAACTACAACATGCTGTGATTGCCAGTGAGTTACCAAGAAGGCCAGGCATGGTGGCTCACACCTGTAATCCCAGCACTTTGGGAGGCTGAGGCGGGCAGATCACCTGAGGTCAGGAATTCAAGACCACCCTGGACAACATGGTGAAACTCCATCTCGACTAAAAATACAAAAAATAAGCTGGGCGTGGTGGCACGTGCCTGTAATTGCAGCTACTCAGGAGGCTGAGGCAGGAGAATCACTTGAACCCAGGAGGCAGATGTTGCAGTGAGCCGAGATCGCACCACTACACTCCAACCTGGGCAACATAGTGAGACTCTGTCTCAAAAAAATAAATAAATAAAATTACCAAGTGCCATAGCAACCCACTCTGGTATACTACTCAATTAGACTAGGTAACCTGTTGGGGGCATATGGAAATAATGCCATTTAAGACCCAAGGGCAGCTTTGGAATACTAACTCTAGTTTTCTCTGTCTAACCACTCCATTGTCCCTTGTTTCTGGGATAAGTGGGGAAATGAACCTCCCTCAGGTTTATCTTCAACCTCTCCTATATACATCCTGTCCACCTGCCAGGATTCTTAGTTGCAGACAACAGGATCTGCTAATCTAGGCATAAAATGCATATCAAAATATGCTAGGCAGATACTCTGAGAGGACCAAAGAATGGACCTATATACTGTAGTCCCAGGATCAAAGCATTGAGAGAAAATACAGTCTGGGAAAACGCACAATTATATCGCAAATCCTGGGAAAACACAAGTCTGGGAAAACACAAATTATATCGCAAATCCAATTATATCACAAATCCAACACTCAGATCCTTTGACACTGGATGCCAAAAACTCCACCACAGCTAAAGATCAAATGCCTCAACCCCTGAACTTTCCAGATGATCCCCTCTTCCCACATGCAACCACCAACTCCTGTTGCTGCCTCCAAGTTGAACACTGATGCTAAGAAATTGGGTCACATGCAGAACTCTAAAGGCAAGGAAATCTGAGATGCATAGTTTTTAAATTTCCAACTACTTTTATCCAGAAAAGTAAGCTAGAAAGTGGTTACAATGGATGTGAAGTGACCTAATCTGCAGTATGTGTTGTAGTTTCCTATTCCAAACCCCAAGGCTAGAGAAGGGAGATCAGGATACAAGAATATGCTACCCCACATTCACTTCTCCTACTCTTCCTACAATCTCATGAGCTTTCTACTAATGAAGTGAGTGGCTTTCTACTTTCACTCTTGTATGTATTTGAGTAGTACATATCTACATTTTTTTTATTCATGTATTTATTCCACAGTCAAAATAAATCATAATTTAAAGCTATAACATTTTTAAAAGATAAAGGAGAATTTGTGGCACAGCTGCATTAACAAAACAGACACCGGTCTAAAGTGCAACACTAAACAGGTGTTCTCTGTTCCCATGGTGGAGTAAATACACACAATTACACATAAGATTTCACTGAAGATAGGAGACGAGGCAAATAACCCTTTGAAATTAACTGCCCAACGAATAGAGGCAGGCTACATTAATTTAACATTTTACCTCTCTTCGGTCCGTACGTCCAAAATGACAAAGAAAAGAAGGAACAACGGTCGTGCCAAAAAGGGCCGCGGCCATGTGCAGCCTATTCGCTGCACTAACTGTGCCCGATGCGTGCCCAAGGACAAGGCCATTAAGAAATTCGTCATTCGAAACATAGTGGAGGCCGCAGCGGTCAGGGACATTTCTGAAGCGAGCGTCTTTGATGCCTATGTGCTTCCCAAGCTGTATGTGAAGCTGCATTACTGTGTGAGTTGTGCAATTCACAGCAAAGTAGTCAGGAATCGATCTCGTGAAGCCCGCAAGGACCGAACACCCCCTCCCCGATTTAGACCTGCGGGTGCTGCCCCACGTCCCCCACCAAAGCCCATGTAAGGAGCTGAGTCCTTAAAGACTGAGACAGACTATTCTCTGGAGAAAAATAAAATGGAAATTGTACTTAAAAAAAAAAAAAAAAAAAAAAAATTTAACATTTTACTGCAAAATGGAAAAAATCCCCGAGGTGACTAACTCAAACCCCTCATTTCATGCACATGACCTTGGCTTCTGTGTTCTTTCCACAGCCACATCCAAATCCAGAAAGTCTTCTGCACCCCGTGCTCAAAAATGCAACCTCAAGTCCCTGAGGTCCTCAGCACAGACTGACGTTGACAAGCCTGTGTGCAGCCTTCATCCAGAACCTCCAGGGAAATCAGGAGCACAAACACAGAGCAAAGCGCCATTTCTTTAAACAATGGCTTTAACGGTCAAATGAGCTCTGACAAGCCATATGCATTTCATAAACAAACCAAAACATCATCTTCATATCTTCCTATTTTTCTTGCAAAAATATTAAGCCATCGAAGTAAAAAAAAAAATTTTTTTAATTTAACAATGAAAAAGGAAATTCAAAGGGTTTATGCCACAAAACAAACCAGTCCTCTGCAGCCTAACTCATTTGTTTTTAGGCTATGAAGCCATGTAGAGGGCGATCAGGCAGTAGATGGTCCCTCCCACAGTCAGCGCCATGGTGGTCCGGTAAAGCATTTGGTCAGGCAGGCCTCGTTTCAGGTAGACGGGCACACCATCAGTTTTCTGGAAAAACTTCTGAAGCTCTGGAACTCTGTTTTTCCCAGCATAATCATACACTGTGGAATCGGAGGTCAGTTTAGTTGGTGTGGCAAATATGATAGGTGGTGCTTCTGTGGAAACCATAGGCTTTAATCCCTGCGGGCTATAGGCCTCCGAAGCCCACGCTCCGGCCAACTTCTGCGTGAAGCCACTAAATTTGTAGTACATGATGCCCAGAGTCCAGCTTCCTGCTGATATCTACATTGCTTTGTTTGTTTGTTTGTTTGTTTGTTTTTGTTTGAGACGGAGTGTGCTCTGTCGCCCAGGCTGGAGTGCAGTGGTGCGATCTCGGCTCACTGCAAGCTCCACCTCCCGGGTTCACGCCATTCTCCTGCCTCAGCCTCCCGAGTAGCTGGGACTACAGGCGCCCGCCACCACGCCGGGCTAATTTTTTGTATTTTTAGTAGAGACGGGGTTTCACCGTGTTAGCCAGGATGGTCTGGATCTCCTGACCTCACGATCCGCCCGCCTCGGCCTCCCAAAGTACTGGGATTACAGGCGTGAGCCACCGCACCCGGCCCGATATCTACATTTCTTGAGGGCACTGAGTCTTAGTGGTGGATGAAGCATTTGAGGGTAGGGTTCAGTGGAAGAATAACCTGAAGCACATATCCACGTGCAAATGATTTATGAAGGAAATTTTCTTGAAATAAACTGATAAAAAATACAGGAACCGAGCAGATGGATAAGAAAGTAGGAGAAGGTTTGCAAGATTGCAATTGAGACAAAGTCTTTAGGACAACCACAGCCTAATCCTGTGGGGTAACTCTGAAGTATGGTGCCTTAGAGTTTGTCCCAATCGGAGACAAAGGGGCTCGACTTTCACAGTAGTGCATTCTTCAGCTGTTGGCTAAGGGCCTTCCCAGGAGGGTCGAAACATCTAAGTAGTTCTAATTCTCTGTACTTGTCAGAAAAACTGACTTCAGGAGTCCAGTGACACTCCTCCAACTGGTGGGTGGGAAGGAGGAGGTTGAAAGCAAAAGTTGGCATTGAAGTTGACAGAGGGGTATACAGAAACATTTTTTTTTTAATTACAAAGGAGAAGACCTAGAGGAAGTATGGTGGACAGTGTCCACTCTAGGTTATGTGTTCATTACCATAAAGTCCCTGGGCCTGGGTTTTAATATGCATCCTGGTATAGTAACTTGGCATTCAATGTCTATTCCACCCTCCTCGGTTGTGCCCTCTTGTTCTGCAGTGGCTGGAAAACAAAAACTACATTTCCCAGGCTTCCTTGCAATTAGAATCCTAGATGTGATTTAAAGTCAGGCAATCGGATACTTCGATGCAAAATTTAGAAGGTGAGAGTGACGCAAAGGCTGAGATTCTGCTGTTAGTACTAGGTTTTGGGGCAAGAATGATTTTGCAGGTATTTTATTTTCTGTGGCAGCATTAACAGTGGTCTCAGGACCCACTCATGATGTTGAGAGACAGGACTCAGGGCCTTCATTTTGCTTGTATGAATCATAGCAGGAGTGACACACCTCTGCAGCTCACAGCAGCAGTTTCCTGATCATGGTGGTTTCCTGATGATGGCAATAACAACACAGTTCTGGAGCCAGGAGCCCCCTGATCATGTAAGAGGCAGCAGCTGCCCTGATGGTCAGGTTCTATGATGAGTCTGTGGAAGGGAATATGCCCCGCATGTGATGGGGAGCCCCATATTTAATCACTCCTCACTCCACGAAGCTGTTTCTCCATATCAAGGTTTTCCCTTCAGTAATTCCACCCACCAGACCATTTATTTGGAAGAGGCACCAGGCCTGGGGTTTGGGAGTACAATGGGCATGTGACTGTGGGAAATTAGTCAATCTCCACCCATTTTCCTCAGATCTTCAGCACTGTTTATTCACTACCCTGATTTTGCTTCTGCAAACACTCATACCAGGGCTTGAATCTCGGAGGAGCTTCTCAGTTTTCTCCATACCTTTACAGTATCTCTCAGAGATCAATTTTGGCTAAGGTAGCTAGTTGTCTTAGCTGACCATCTTCGTTGATACTTAAACTGGAACCCAAGGAATTATTTTGTAGAATAAGTGTAGCAATCACTGTGTTTGTTCGTGCTATCTTTACTGTTGAAGGTGTTTGAAATGTTTACACTGCTGATAAAGTGTCTGAAGTCTTCAAAAAGAAAACCAGTTACATTAAATGTGTTATTGGAGCTTAAATTGTTTCAGGAAATTTAATTAAGACAGCATTTAATCTCTATGTGTTTAAGAAAAAAATAACTGCCAGATTTGTTCACACTAGACTTGTAAATAAAGCAAAATCCAAGTGATCTTTTTACTCTACAAACAAAATCTCTCTGACTTTAAAGACTCCATCAAGAAATGGAAATATGGTTAGTTAAATAAATATTGTAAACTTTTCAAGTATCCCAGTAATCAAAAATGCACATCGAGACAACAATAAAAGACCGTCATTTATTACCAAATTAGCAAAAGATACTTTGTCAGGATTCCTATTTGGGGTAATTGTGCAATGGATAAGTGCTAGGAAAAAATCCTACATTGTGGACAGAAAATACAGTAGCAAAACACTTTAGGAAGTGATATGAAATAAGTATCCGCAGTGAAAAATGTTCATGATGCAATTTAATTTCTGGGAATTCATCTTAAAGAAGTAGTTATAAATATTTACAACAGAGATGCTACTTTGAAATATGTTAATATGATGTAATATATATAACTCTTTAAGTGGCCAGATGCATCCATATGTGTAGTGTGAGGGATGTGGAGGTTGGGATATTATAGCAGGAAAGCATAGCACCCAATAGGTAGTTTTTCAACATTTGCTCCCCTTATGCCCTCCCTCCTCTAATAGTACCCACTGTCCATTGTTCCCATCTTTTGTTAAAAAAATTTATTTTTAATTTTTGTGAGTACATAGTAGGTGTATATATTTACAGGTTACGTGAGATATTTTGATAAAGACATGCAATGAATAATAATCACATCAGAGTAAATGAAATATCCATCACCTCAAGTATTTATTCTTTGTATTACAAACAATCCAATTATACTCTTAGTTATTTCAAAATGTACAATTAAGTCATTATTTACTATAGTCGCCCTGTTGTGCTATCAAATAGTAAGCCTTGTTCATTTTTCTAACTCTATTGTTTCCATCTTTATGTCCTTGTGTTCTCAATGTTTAGCTTCCACTTACAAAAGTGAGAATATGCAGTATTTGGTTTTCTGCTTCTGTGTCAATTCTCTCAGGATAATGGCCTCCAGCTGCAACCATGTTGCCGGAGAAAAAAAAACAAAACAAAACATGACTTTGGGTTTTTTATGGCTGCATAGTACACCATGGTGTGTATGTATCACACATTTTGTTTATCCAGTTCACCATTGATGGGCATTTAGGTTCACTCCATGTCATTGCTATTGTAAATAGTGCAAGCAGTCCATTTTGAAGTTTTGACTACTAACAGAATTTCTGAGTTGAGAAAACTTTTCAATTTGTCTGATCACCGCCACAACTAGAGGAAAAGTTTTGTAATACAAATGCAAAAGACAAAAGCACATTGATATAGATTTTGAGGGGATAAGATTTTTTAAACTCTTATAATTCCCTTTAGCATGTTGTATTTAAATTTTTAAATTGACAAATAAAATTGTATATATTAGACATTTATGAGGTACAATGTGATGTTTAGATATATATTTACAATATAAAATGATTAAATCATTTGCTAATTAACAAATCCATAACTTCACACACTTATTTTTTTGTTGTGAAAACATTTTAAATCTTCTCTTTTAGTAATTTTGAAATATATGATGCATTATTATTATTATTATTATTTTTTTTTATACGGAGTCTCGCTCTGTCACCCAGGCTGGAGTGCAGTGGCGCGATCTCGGCTCACTGCAAGCTCCACCTCCCAGGTTCACGCCATTCTCCTGCCTCAGCCTCCCGAGTAGCTGGGACTAAAGGTGCCTGCCACCGCACCCGGCTAATTTTTTGTATTTTTTTTTTTTTTTATTAGAGACAGTTTCACCGTGTCAGCCAGGATGGTCTCGATCTCCTGACCTTGTGATCCACCTGCCTCGGCCTCCCAAAGTGCTGGGATTATAGGCATGAGCCACCGCGCCTGGCTGCATTATTATTTATTAAAGTCACCATTCTATGCAATAGATCACTAAAGCTTATTCTTCCTGTTTAACTAAAATTGTCACGCTTTGATCAACATCTCCCCTTTCCCCATTCACCCCTCTTAGCCTCTGGTAACCACCACTCAATTCTCTACTTTTATGAGTTCAACTTTCTTAGATCCTTTAGCGTATTGTCTAGGTCAGGGTTCAGTTGTACAGGGCAGACTGCACTTTGGCTAGTTCAAGCAGGAAGGAATTTGTATCAGTCCATACGCATGCTGCTATGAAGAAATACCCGAGACTGAGTAATTCATAAAGAAAAGAGGTTTAGGCCGGGCGCGGTGGCTCAAGCCTGTAATCCCAGCACTTTGGGAGGCCGAGACGGGCGGATCGCGAGGTCAAGAGATCGAGACCATCCTGGCTAACATGGTGAAACCCCGTCTCTACTAAAAAATACAAAAAAAAAAAAAAAAAAAAAAACTAGCCGGGCGAGGTGGCGGGCGCCTGTAGTCCCAGCTACTCGGGAGGCTGAGGCAGGAGAATGGCGTGAACCCGGGAGGCGGAGCTTGCAGTGAGCTGAGATCCGGCCACTGCACTCCAGCCCAGGCGACAGAGCGAGACTCCGTCTCAAAAAAAAAAAAAAAAAAAAAAGAAAAAGAAAAGAGGTTTAATTGACTCACAGTTCCGCATGGTTGGGGAGGCCTAAGGAAACTTAAAATCATGGCAGAAGGGGAAGCAGGCACTTTCTTCACACGGCAAGGAGAAGTGCCCAGCAGCAAAGGGGGAAGAGCCCCTTATAAAAACAACAGATCTTGTGAGAACTCCCTCACTATGAAGAGAACAGCATGGGGGAACCACCCCCGTGATTCAATTATCTCCACCTGATCCCACCCTCGACCCATGAGGATTATTACAATTCAAGGTGAGATTACAATTCAAGGGACACAGAGCCAAACCATATCAGAATTCATTATAGAATTGTGGTAGGAGCTGAAGAAAAAAACTCTAGTTTGAGTTTTCAGGAACAACTTCTGTGGACTCACCATGGAACCTGGCTTCAGGGCAGCTGCTGCCTCTTATGTGATCAGGAGGCTCCTGGCTCCAGAACTGTGTTGTTATTGTCATCATCAGGAAACCACTATGATCAGGAAACTGCTGCTGTGAGCTCCAGAGGCGTGTCATTCCGCTACGATTGATACAAGCAAAATGAATGCCCTGAGTCCTGTCTCTCAACATCGTGAGTGGGTCCTGAGACCTCTGTTAATGCTGCCACAGAGGAGTGATTAAATGTGGGGCTGCCCATCATAAGGGACATATTCCCCCCACAGTGACTTCTTGAAACGCATTTGAGCTAATGCAGGTTGAGATCTGACCTCTGACCCTTTCCCCATAGCCATTGATGAAAAAAAGTAGCTCATATTCCAAAAAATATGTCAACAGGCCAATACATCAAGATATCTGAAGAACAGGATTCTTTCAAGGGAAAACTATTTGAAAAGATTCCATCTAAAGCAGAAATCTTACAACACAGAGAACACTTGTTTTAAAAAAGAATAATAAACATAATACAATACATCTCTTTATGAGAGACACAGCTAAATCATCAAGGACGTGCAAAGGTTGAAAACGAAAGGTTAAAAGAAGTCATATAAGGCAAATACTTACCAAGAGAAGCCCAGTATTTACATTAGTATCAGACAAAATAGATTTTTTTTTCAAACAAAGCATTATTAGAGTGAGAGCAGGTCAGTACAAATGAAATTCATTTTGCCAAAAAAGTATAGAAATTTTTAACTATGAATGAACCTAACAAAATAGCTTCAAAATATGTAGAGTTAAAATTGATAGAACAACAAAAGCAAAAAAAAGAAATCGATGCCATTATGGTGGGAGATTTCAATATACCTCTCCCAATTATCCATGGCTTAAGGAGATAAAATTCAGAAAGGATATAAAAAGTCTAAATAATGCAATTAAAAATCTTGACCTAATAGACCTACATAGAACTTTGTATCCTGAAATTTGAGAATTTGCATTCTTTTAAAAAATATATTTTGTGGCCGGGCGCGGTGGCTCAAGCCTGTAATCCCAGCACTTTGGGAGGCCGAGACGGGCGGATCACAAGGTCAGGAGATCGAGACCATCCTGGCTAACACAGTGAAACCCCGTCTCTACTAAAAATACAAAAAACTAGCCGGGCGAGGTGGCGGGCGCCTGTAATCCCAGCTACTCGGGAGGCTGAGGCAGCAGAATGGCTTAAACCCGGGAGGCAGAGTTTGCAGTGAACTGAAATCCGGCCACTGCACTCCAGCCTGGGCAACAGAGCGAGACTCCGTCTCAAAAAAAAAAAAAAAAAAATTTTGTAATTATATTTTGTAATATATATTTTGTAAATGAGACAGTAAAAAAACTGGATCATGTACTGAGCCACAAAATGAGCCCTAATAAATTTCAAAGCATAGGTATTACGCAGACTATTTTCTCTGACAACTCAATTAAATTAGAAAGACAAGAAAAATAATCAACAAATATACTTACTATTGCGAGACCATTTTCCATGGGTCTTGTATTTCTGCAAGTCTTATGAGCAGAGGCACTGACTGGCTTTTTCTCAGGCTATCTTTTCAAGGATATTTGCATACCAGACAGCTTTGGAAGATAAAGATAGCATCTCCCTCTAGAGCAAAGGGCAAGCATACTTACTGTGCAGTATAAAAGATCTGAGTTTCTTAAGCTCTGAATTCTTTCCTGTAACACAACTCGCTGTAAATGCACATGTCACCTGGCTCCCTTCATCACCCTGGTGAAATTGGGGTTTGAGGACTCAGCACATGAAAATGCTGATACACTGACCACTGCTAATGCTGTATTTTATAAGGTCCTTTGTCACTGACCTGACAGTCTCAAATCTGTCATCATCTATGAACTTGGATGTTAACAAGGATGTTAACTTGTTAGCTTGTAAGTAGGGTAAAATCTCTCATGATGGGTTGATATCCATGTTTTCAGAAATTTTAAAAACACACTGATGAGTAACTCATAATGAAAATTGTAATATGTTTCAAAGAAAATTATAATAAAAATACTGTACATCAAAACTTAAGGCATATAGGAAGAGCAGTGCTTTGAAGGAAATGTTATAGCCTTAAATACTTATTTTAGGGGGGGAAGTTATGAATTAATTAGACATCTGAAAGAGAATATTAGACTAAACATAAAGAAAGTAGAAGAATAATAAAAACAGAGTGTAAATCAATGAAACAGGAGTGACACATGCAAAAATGCAACAAAGACAAAAATTGGGTTTTTGGGGAAAAAAATGCAAAATAAGTATACTTTCAGCAAGATTCACAAAGAAAAAAAGACAGAGAAAGAGAAAGAGAGGAGGCACCAAAGTAAAAATGATAAATGAAAAATAACCTAACTTAGATAAAGCAGAGAATATAAAGATAATAAGCACACATCAACTTTAACAAATTAGGCAAAATGGACAATTTCTAGAAAAATATAATTAGCAGAATTGATTTGAGAAATACATTATAAGCTTGAATGGTCTTGTTAATATTAAAGAAATGAAAGCAATAATTTCAAATCTCTTTTAAAGCAAATACCAATCTCAAAACAGATAATCTTACTCTCATTCAAATGCTTTCAGAGAATATAAAAAGAAAAAAAGGGATTTCTTCCCTAACTCATCTATTAATCCTGCATATATCTGAGATCAAAAATGCATAAAAGCAGTACAAAACAGGAGCATAACAAACCTATTTTGCTCATTAATATAGACTTAAAAGAATAGCATTTGCAAAAATTCTCAATAAAATACTAGCAATCCAAATCCAGCTGCACATCAAAAAGCTAATTCACCACGATTAAGTAGGCTTCATCCCTGGGGCACAAGGTTGGTTCAACATATGGAAATCAATAAATGTGATTCATCACATAAACGGAACTAAAAAACACATGATTACCTCAATAGATGCAGAAAAGGCTTTTGATAAAATTCAACATCTGTTTACATTAAAAACCCTCAACAAACCAGGCATTGAAGGAACATACTTCAAAATAATAAGAGCCATCTATGACAAACGCACAGCCAACATTATACTGAATTGGCAAAAGTTGGAAGCATTCCCCTTGGAAACTGGAATAAGACAAGGATGCCCTCTTTAACCACTCCTATTCAACATAGTTTGGAAGTCCTAGCCAGAGCAATCAGGCAAGAGAAAGAAATAAAAGGCATCCAAACAGGAAGGAAGGAAGTCAAACTATACTTGTTTGCAGATGACATAATCCCACAACTAGAAGACCCCATAATCTCTGCCCAAAACCTCCTTGATCTGATAAACAATTTCAGCAAAGTTTCAGGATACAAAATCTATGTACAAAAATCAGTAGCATTTCAATCTGAGAGTCAAATCGGAAAATTATCCTATTCACAATAGCCATGAAAAGAATAAAATACCTAGGAATACAGGTGACCAGAGAGATGAAAGATCTCAACAATGAGAATTATAAAACACTGCTCAAAGAAATCAAGGCAGGGAGCAGTGGCTCACACATGTAATCCCAGCACTTTGAAAGGCCGAGGCGGGTAGATTGCCTGAGGTCAGGAGTTTGAGACCAGCCTGGCCAACATGGTGAAACCCTGTCTCCACTAAAAATACAAAAATTAGCTGGGCGTTGTGGTAGACACCTGTAATCCCAGCTACTCGGTAAGCTGAAGCAGGAGAATTGCTTGAATCCAGGAGGTGGAGGTTGCAGTGAGCCAAGATCACACCATTGAACTTCAGCCTGGGTGACAAGAGTAAAACTCCATCTCAAAAAAAAAAAAAAAAAAAAAAAAGGAATCAGAGATACACAAACAAATAAAAAAACATTCTATGCTCATAGATAGGAAGAATCAATATCATTAAAATGGCCACATTGCCCAAGGCAATTTACAGATTAAATGAACTGCCAATGACATTCTTCACAAAAGTAGAAAAATCTGTTTTAACATTTATATGGAACCAAAATAGAGCCTGAATAGCCAAGGCAATTCTAAGCAAACATAACAAAGCTCGTGTCATCACGTTAGCTAACTTCAAACTATACTACAAGGCTACAGCAACCAAAACAGCAGTTTGGTACAAAAACAGACACATTGGCCAATAGAACAGAATAGAGAGGTCAGAAATAATGCCAAATACCTACAACCATCTGATCTTCAACAAAGTGAACAAAAACAAGTAATAGGGAATGGACTCCCTATTCAGTAAATGGTACAGGGCTAGCTGGTTAACCATATGCATAAGACTGAAACTGGACCCCTTCTTTATACCATATACAGAAATCAACTCAAGATCGATTAAAGACTTAAAAGTAAAACCTAAAATTTTTAAAACCCTGGGAGAAAATCTAGGAACTACCATTCTGGACATAGTAATGGGAAAAGATTTCATGGCGAAGATGCCAAAAACAATTACAAAAAAAAAAAATTGACAAATAGGACCTAATTAAACTAATGAGCTTCTGCACAGCAAAAGAAATTATTAACAGGGTAAACAGACAGCCTACAGAATGGGAGAAAATATGTGCAAACTATGCGTCTGACAAAAGTTTAATATCCAGAATCTATAAGGAACTTAAGCAAATTTACAAGTTAAAAAAAAAAACAACCCAACCCCATTACAAAGTAGACAAAAGACATTAACACTTTTCAAAAGAAGACATACATATGGCCAAGAAACATATGAAAAAAAGCTTAACATCACTGATCACTAGAGAAATGCAAATCAAAACTGCAATGAGATACCATCTCACATCAGTCAGAATGACCATTAGAAAGTCAAAAAATAACAGATACTGGTGAGGTTGCAGAGAAAAGAGAACACTTATACACTGCTGGTGGGCGTGTAAATTAGTTCGGCCGTTGTTGAAAGCAGTGTGGTGATTCCTCAAAGATCTAAAGACAGAATTACCATTCAACTCAGCAATCCCGTCATTGGGTATATAAACAATGGACTATAAATCATTCTACCATAAAGACACAGGCCGGGCACGGTGGCTTGGCCAGGCATGGCGACTCATGCCTGTAATCCCAGCACTTTGGAAGGCCAAGGTTGGTGTATCACCTGACATCAGAAGTTTGAGACCAGCCTGGCCAACATGGAGAAACCTCGTCTCTACTAAAAATAGAAAATTAGCCGGGCGTGGTGGCACACGCCTGTAATCCCAGCTACTCGGGAGGCTGAGGCAGGCGAATCTCTTGAACCCAGGAAGTGGAGGTTGCTGTGAGCCGAGACTGAGCCACTGCACTCCAGCCTGCGCAACAAGAGCAAAACTCTGTCTCAAAATAATAATAGTAATAATAATAGCAATAATAAGAAGAAATAACAAATAACCCAATTTAAAAATGGTGAAGGACTTGAATAGACATTTCTTAAAAGAAGACATACAAATGGTGAACAGGTATATGAAAAGGGACTCAATATCACTAATCATCAGGGAAATGCAAATTGAAACCACCGTGAGATAACACCTCACACCTGTAAGAATGGCAGTTCCCAAAAAGACAAAAGAAAACAAGTGTTAGCAAAGATGTGGAGAAAAGGGAAGCCTTGTACACTATTGGTAGCAATGTAAATTGGTACGGCAATCATGGAAAATTGTATGGGGGTTCCTTGAAAAATAGAACTACCATAATACTCAGCAATCTCGCTTCTAGATATACATCCGAAGGAAATAAAATCTCTATCTTTAAAAGATAGCTCCATTTCCATGTTCATTGCAGCCTTATTCACAATAGCCAAGAAAGTAAAATAATTTAAATAAAGGGTAAAATATATATATGTTACATGTATGTAATATATATGCCCATGTATTATATGTAATATATATGTCCATATATACTATATATTATATATGCCTATATATAGTTTGCAAATATTATATTATTATATATGCCATATATATATATAATGTTAGAATATTATTCAGCCTCAAAAAGAAGGAAATTTTGTATTTGTGACAACATAGATGGACCGGGAGGTCATTACGATAAGTGAAATAAGCTAGATATAGAAATACAAATACTGTATGATGTCATTTACATATGAAGTCTAAGACAGTCAAACTCTTAGAAGTAGAGAGTAGCATGGTGGTTGCCAGTGGGAGAGGTAGTGGGGAAATGGAGAGTTTTTGGTCAAAAGGTACAAAGTTTCAGTCATGCAAGATGAATAAGTTCTGGAAATCTAATGTACAGCGTAGTGACTACAGTTAACAATACTGTGTTGTATGCTTGAAATTTGTGAAGAGAGCAGATCTTAAGTGTTTGCAGCACACACAAAAAAATGGTAACTATGTGAGGTAATTGAATGTGTTGCTTAACTTTTTATTTTATTTTATTACTATTATTGTTTTTTGAGACAGTCTTGCTCTGTCACCCAGGCTGGAGTGCAGTGGCATGATCTCAGCTCACTGCAACCTCGGCCTCCTGGGTTCAAGCGAGTCTCCTGCCCAATCCTCCCAAGTAGCTGGGATTACAGGCACGTGCCACCCCGCCCAGCTAATTTTTGTATTTTTAGTAGAGACGGGGTTTCGCCATGTTGGTCAGACTGATCCTGAACTCCTGACCTCAGGTGATCTCCCACAGTGCTGAGATTACAGACGTGAGCCACTGTGCCCAGCAATGTTGCTTAATTGTGATAATCATTTCACAATGTATATGCATAGCAAATCCATCACTTTGTATGTCTTAAATATATTAGGTTGGTGGAAACGTAGTTGCAGTTTTTGAAATGTTGGAATTTGCCATTTGATATTGGAATAAATTCTTAAATAATGTGGTTACGTTACACATAATTTTAGTGGGCTTTTCTCGCTTTGTGGTTTTTTTATTTTTATTTTTATGGTTTGTTTTTTTTTTTTTTTTTTTTTTGGCTAATGACTTATTACTTGCTGTTTATTTTCTGCTTATTTTAGACTATGGAAATGATGTGAGACCAAAAGCAAATTTAAGCGAGTTTCTTATTCGAGTTCAAAATGGGTCATAAAGCAACAGAGACAACGCGCAACATCAACATCGCACTTGACCCAGAAATGGCTAACGAATGTACAGTGCAGTGGTGGTTCAAGAAGTTTTGCAAAGGAGACAACAGCCTTGAAGATGAGGGGCGTAGTGGCTGGCCATCGGAAGTTGACAACGACCGATTGAGAGCAGTCATTGAAGCTGATCCTCTTACAACTACACAAGAAGTTGCAGAAGAGCTCAACGTGGACCATTCTATGGTCCTGCAGTATTTGAAGCAAATCGGATAGGTGAAAAAGCTCGATAATTGGGTGCCTCGTGAGCTGAGCAAAAATTTTAAAAGATCATTGTTTTGAAGTGTCGTCTTCTCTTTTTCTACGCCACAACAACGAACCATTTCTCAATCGGATTGTTACCTGCGACGAAAAGTAGATTTTATATGACAACTGGCGATGCCCAGCTCGGTGGCTGAACCGAGAAGAAGCTCCAAACCACTTCCCAAAGTCAGACTTGCGCCAAAAAAAGGTTATGGTCACTGTTAGGTGGTCTGCTGCCAGTCTGACCCACTACAGTTTTCTCAATCCCGGTGAAACCGTTACATCAGATAAGTATGCTCAGCAAATCAACGAGAAGCACCAAAAACTGTAACATACGCAGCCTGCATTGGTCGATAGAAACGGCCCAATTCTCCGCAACACCGGACCGCACATCGCACAATCAAGGCTTCGAAAGCTAAACGAATTGGACTATGAAGTTTTGCCTCATCTGCCATATTCACCTGACCTCTTGCCAACCGACTACCACTTCTTCAGCCATCTCGACAACTTTTTTTTGCAGGGAAAACGCTTTCACAACCAGCAGGATGCAGAAAATGCTTTCCAAGAGTTCGTCGAGTCCCAAAGCACGGATTTTTACTCTACAGGAATAAAACAAACATTTCTCGTTGGCAAAAATGTGTTGATCTTAATGCTTCGTATTTTGATTAATAAAGATATGTTTGAGCCTAGTTATAATGATTTAAAATTCACTTTCCAAAACCAAAATTACTTTTGCACCTGCGTAATACACAATTTTATTTGTCCGTAATACCCTCATGAACATAATTGATTATCTTTGACAAAGGAGCAAAAGCAATACAATGGTGAAAGCATAGTCTTTTCAACAAATGGTATTAAAGCAACAAGACATGCAAAAATATGAATCTAGACAGATCTTACACCCTTCACTAAAATTAACCCAAAATGGATCCTAGACCTAAATGTAAAACACAAAACTATAAAACTTCTAGAAGATAACATAGGAGAAAATCTAGATAACCTTGGATATGATTATGATATTTTAGATTCAACACCAAAATGAACCATGAAAAAAATATTGATGAGTGTTGCACTTTGTTAAAATTATGAAAGCTTTTGCTCTGAGCATGATACTGTCATCAGAATGAGAAAATAAGCCACAGATAGGAAGAAAATATTTACAGAAGACATGATTAAAGACTGTTATTCAAAGTATATGGAAAAGCTGAAGTTGACAATACGAAAAAGAACAACCCAATTTAAAAATGGGCAAAAGATCTGAACATGCTTCAGAGCAAAGAAGATATACAGATGGCAAATAAGCACATGAAAAGATGTTCCACATCATATGCCATCAGGGTATTACAAATCAAAACAACAATGTAATACCACTACACACCTATTAGAATGGCCAGAATGAAAACTGTTGACAGCACCAAATGCTGGTGAGGATATGGAGCCACAGAAACTCTCATTCGTTGCTGGTAGGTATGCAAAATGATATTAAATACAGCCACTTTGGAAGATAGTTAGAAGTTTCTTACAAAGCTAAATATACTCTTACCATATGATCTAGCAATCACACTCCTTGGTATTTATCCAAAGAAGTTTAAAACTTATGTCCACATAAAAACCTTCACATTAATGTTTATAGCAGCTTTATTCATAATTACCAAAACTTTAAAGCCACCAAGATGTTCTTCAGTAGTTACATGGATAAACTGTGATTTCTTTTTAGCTCTGAATAATATTTCATTGTCTAGCTACACTACAGTTTATAATATTTCATTGAAAGATGCATCAGCTATCAACACATGAAAAGAAATAGAGGAATTTTAAATGCATATTACTAAGTGAAGGAAGCCAATTTGAAAAGGCTACATACTGCATGATTTCATCTATGTGACATTCTGGAAAAGGCAAAGCTATAGAGGTATAAAAAAATTCATGGTTGCCAAGGATTGAGGGAAAGGAGGGATGAATAGGCCGAACACAGAAGATTTTAGGGCAACAAAACTATCTTTGTATCATTCTATAATGGTGGATACATGTCATTATATATTTGTCAATACCCACAGAATGAACGCCACCAAGAGTGAGCTCTAATGTAAACTATAGACTTTGGATGATGATCTGTCAATGTAGGTTTATCAATAGCAACAAAGTACTATGGGGTATATGGGAACTTTCTGTATCTTCCACTCAATTTTGCTGTGAACATACACTTTCTCTAAAAAATAAAATTTATTTTTTTAAAAGGAGAAAAAAATGAGTTAAAGGCATGTATAAGCATTTTACAGAAGACGAAATACCTATAGCCATTAAACATATGAAAAGATTTTCAACTTTCTTGGTGGTCTGGAAAATATAAATTAAAGCCAAATGAAATACCATTCTGTATATACTCCATTGGCCATAAATTTAAAGTTTTACCATGTCAAGATTTGGCAAAGATGTTGCTTGACAAGACATCTCATATATCGCTGTTGATAATGGATTTATCTCTCACTTTAATTTGAAAATTCACATAACCTATGACCCAGCAATTCAACTCCTAGGTGTACACCCAAGAGAAACTCAGTCTCTCTCTCTCTCTCTCTCTCTCTCTCTCTCTCACACACACACACACACACACAGTGTCACCAGGCCAACAGTTAGTGAAATCAGTGGGAAACCTAAAAAATGATTAAGTGAGGTGTATATGAAACATGTATGGGATAAAGATGCTCAGAGAAATATTAGCATTCTTACTACAAAGTTGAATACTGTGAATCTACTTTCATATATCTATTTTATTGTATGGTGATGCTTTTCATTTTGTACTAAACTTTTGTATGAGAAAGGAATTGTATTAAGTGTAACTAGGAACTGGATTCTCATTTCTCAAGAAAATATGGTGAATGAGTAACTTTTGAGAAAAATATGTATTAACATTTGTCATCAATCATGGGGGTTACAACGTTATTACTGAGTACATGAAAACACAAATCTGCTGAAGAAGCATCAGTAACTACCACAAAACGTTATACTTATTTAAAAAGACTATACCTGAAGAAGATCAAAGGTATATGACACATCGCTTTTCCCTGAGATCAAATACCCATGGGAAATTAATTGTGATAATTTTCAGTGCTGAGTTTTCTTGTCATGTACAAAAAAAGGCAAGGCAATAGTTATAAATATGCTTTTACCGTGAACACAGAAGAATTTCTCATAAAGTTAAATAACCCCAGATGCTTCAAGTAAAAAATAGGTTAATTTCAATAGTGATTTCTTTCCATTCAATTTATGTAATTAAAGTAAAGCTTTTAAATGTTCATTCTATTGAAGATAAAACATCTGACATTAATGTCAGTATTATTGCAAATTCAATTAAAAAGTTAAACTTTGAAGAAAAAGTTTTTACTTTTGAGAGGATGAAATGATTACTAATTTTGGTAGGGCAAGCATCATAGTAAAGGCAATGTTCTCACTAAATTAAGGAACTTTGAAAGCAAGAAAATACAATAGGTCATAGTGAACACAAAACTCTTAATGTATCCAAACAAGAAGTAATACTCTACCAGTTGAAATGAAAGCTATTAATATTAAAAGTATTTTAAAAGTATTTTTATAGGCCGGGCGCGGTGGCTCATGCCTGTAACCCAGCACTTTGGGAGGCCGAGGCGGGTGGATCACTTGAGGTCGGGAGTTCGAGACCAGCCTGACCAACATGGAGAAACCCTGTCTCTATTAAACATACAAAGTTAGCGGGGCATGGTGGCGCATGCCTGTAATCCCAGCTAGTCAGGAAGGCTGAGGCAGGAGAATTACTTGTACCCAGGAGGCAGAGGTTGCGGTGAGCCGAGATCACGCCACTGCACTCCAGCCTGGGACATAAGAGCAAAACTCCATCTTAAAAAAAAAAAAAAAATTTATAAA
This sequence comes from Theropithecus gelada, assembly GCF_003255815.1. Classification (NCBI taxonomy): domain Eukaryota; kingdom Metazoa; phylum Chordata; class Mammalia; order Primates; family Cercopithecidae; genus Theropithecus; species Theropithecus gelada. The sequence continues at coordinate 52,526,679 of NC_037689.1, forward strand.
TACACAGAATAAGTAAACTATAAAATGTTTGTGATGAAACTAATATTGAAAACTAAAAGTACTTTAACATGGCAGCATGAGTCTTCCCAGCTTCCCATCGTCCGATTTTAGAAATGTTTGCACCTTTGAAAAATGACTATGTAGGCCGGGCGCGGTGGCTCAAGCCTGTAATCCCAGCACTTTGGGAGGCCGAGACGGGCGGATCACAAGGTCAGGAGATCGAGACCATCCTGGCTAACACGGCGAAACCCCGTCTCTACTAAAAACACAAAAAATTAGCCGGGCGAGGTGGCGGCGCCTGTAGTCCCAGCTACTCGGGAGGCTGAGGCAGGAGAATGGCGGGAACCCGGGAGGCGGAGCTTGCAGTGAGCCGAGATCCGGCCACTGCACTCCAGCCTGGGCGACAGAGCGAGACTCCGTCTCAAAAAAAAAAAAAAGAAAGAAAGAAAAATGACTATGTAGATCAACCTATGTGCCTTACAATAATATTACACTTCTATGTAAATTAGCGCTCTCAAATTTGGTCATTGGAAATCTTTAAAGCTTCTAGAAAATTGTGATTATTGAAAATAGAACTTGCAAAAGGAAAGACTGGAAATTTATCTTTGCAAAAGAGAAAGGAGGAACTAAACAAATGGAATGATGATAGCACAAATCGTATGCAAGATTTAATTTTGAAATTCTATTATTGGGCTTGGAATATCTCCACTTGTGGGAAGAATATTCTGGTGGAGCTCTGAATTTTAATTGGATAAATGTATTATCATTACCAGAAGAAGACTGAGAAGGTTCTAATTTCGCAACATTTAAATTTGGCAAAACATTCCAAAGTATCAAAAATAGAGACAATGTACTGGACCCATTTTGTCTTGTAAAAATATTTGTTGAAAAACGGAGCTGGGCATGGTAGTGTGCACCTGTAGTCCCAGCTACTTGGGAGGCTGAGCCCAGGAGGTCAAGGCCAGCCTGAGCAACATAGACCTAATCTCAATATTTTAAAAAACGAAAAGAAAAATGGAGTCAGAAACAGCACCTGGGAAATATACATTTCAATATTTTTAAAAAGTATAAAGCTTGCCATTTAGCAGTTGGAATAATATTTTCTCAAATAAACTATCATGCAACCAGCCATTAGGTGCCTCCTCATGGAAGGACACAACACTACCCATGGATTCTCCTTGGGAAAAGGAAAAGCAAAACCTGTATCGATCAAGCCTATCGATCTCACTACTAATTTAAAAGAAAGACAGAGTATAGAAAAACATGTCAAATAATGCCCTGGGAATACAATCAGCAAAATCTAGAAAACTGTAGGACAAGTGAAGTGACCAAGTTCCTTCACAAATAAACTGTAAGGAAAACAAAGAAATCAGGATGAACATTTAACTTATAGGTTAAAAGATACTTATAGAAACATATTAACCGCCGGGTGTGGTGGCTCAAGCCTGTAATCCCAGCATTTTGGGAGGCCGAGACGGGCGGATCACGAGGTTAGGAGATCGAGACCATCCTGGCTCACACGGTGAAACCCCGTCTCTACTAAAAAATACAAAAAACTAGCTGGGCGAGGTGGTGGGCGCCTGTAGTCCCAGCTACTTGGGAGGCTGAGGCAGGAGAATGGCGTAAACCCGGGAGGCGGAGCTTGCAGTGAGCTGAGATCCGGCCACTGCACTCCAGCCTGGGCGACAGAGTGAGACTCCATCTCAAAAAAAAAGAGAAAAAAAAAAAAGAAAAAAAGAAACATATTAACCAATGGCAATATATGAACTTTATTGGATCTTGATTCAAATTTTAAAAAATAGAAACTCACCAGACACTGCAGAATCACTCCATGTGACCCATCCTAATCGCAGTCCCCTCTTCCCATCAAAAGTAACCATTATCTTGACTTACAAAGTAATCACGTCCTTGTCTTTCTTGATGGTATTTTCACCCAAATGTGCATCCCTAGACACTCTAATTCAGTCTTTCCCATTTAGAAATAAGTTGATATGCCTTTTAAGTATTTTTAAATCTGTAACTCTACCCTTGATCTCTTTCTTTTACTTACAATTTACCTGTTGAAAAAATTGACACTAGTTTCCTCTAGTCCGAGTCTTGTAGACTGCATATTCACGGGGCACTTTAACATATTCATCTTTCCCCTGTATTTTCTGAAAATTGACAGCTGATTTAGAGGCTTGATCAGACTCAGGTTCCATCCATTGGGTGGTATTTTGTTCTTTAATCAGGAAGCACATAATGTCCAGTTCGTTCTCTTCTATTATATTAGTGGACATTGATGCTCACTTCCTAGCTCCATTTAATTCATTGGAGGGTATGAAATAATGGTATTTTAATTCAACAAATGTTCATTGATAGATGAAATATTTTATAATGAATTATATTTTTTATATACTAAATAGATTAATTTTATTTAAAAGTCAATCTAATTTTATTTTTTAGAGATGGAGTCTCACTATGTTGCTTAGGGTGACCCTGACCTCCCGGGCTTAAGCAGTCCTCCACTTCAGCCTCCAGTGTAGCTGGGACTACAGGCACCTGCCCCCACACCAGGTTTGAATCTAATTTTAAATGAGTGGAAATCCTAGATTATATTTGAAACATTCAGAATTTCAGTTTCTTTTGTATTGAACGGTGAATGGCCCACATGGAGTGATAATAAGTATCCTAATCCTTGAAACGATTAATGGGATCAGAAGGGTACCAAATTTTTCTGTACCCCTTAAGAAAAAACTTCAGAGATGGCGAAAATTGCCAAATCTCTTTCCCCAAAGCTGCAAGACACCCTAAACTTCTTCTTATAAACTCCTTATAAACTGCCCCAGGAGGACTGGCAGAGGGTAAAAACTTCATAGCAATTGGGTCTTCTTACTATTTTATAATTTAGGGAAGTTTATTTTAGTGGCAGCTCTAAATGTTTTCAGAATTACATATACTTATTTCTGTTCAATCTACGTCATTTATCAAAAAGCAATGTTTCTTCATAACATAAGAAGATAGTTGCTACCTTATCTTTTTTTACCTATACCACATACATTAGTTAAGATGTAAATATTGCTTTCCTGTTTGTATTTCCATAATGTGATTTCAATATCAGATTCTGTGCTCAGAACATGAATAAACAATCTTTCTCTAGCCTAATAAAGTCTATTTTAAAACAAACAGATGTAACTTAAACCACCTTGAACATATAGTTTAACTGTATTTAGAAAAGTGATTTTCCAATTAGAGGAGAGTAGAAACATAAATTTAAAATATTTGCAACAAGAAATATACTAAAATATATGTAAATATGTATGCTTGTGTATACAAAGTTCATTTCAATGAATTAAAGTCTCCAAATTCAGGCACATCACCACTCAAGATATTATCAGCTTAACAAACATGATGACTAAACCACTTCAATCCTTCTTCATATATAAAGGAACATGAGGGAAATGTTAGAAGTTTAAAGAAATGAAGTGTCCAAATTTGTTTAAGTTAAGATCTCAAAAATATGTATCCTGAATTTAGTATTAATCAGGGGGAAATGCTAAACAGACTGTTTTTTTTTTTTTTTTTTTTTTTTTTTTTTTTTT